>NC_045693.1:13803622-13811572 GCF_003331165.1 Xiphophorus hellerii
GACTGAGTGAGTTCAGAAGAGAAACCAGTTCTCTTCGAGAGGAGCTCTGAAGAGATACAATAATGATTGGTAAGCTAAATAACCACTGAGTAATCAATAGGATATAAACTAAAAGGACAATGTATCTCAGTTAGTTGGATTGCTCTGTAGTATGGACATTATCGTGGTGATATCGGATATATTCCCTAGCCCCAACCTAGACGAAAAAATAAAAAATGTACAGAGGAGGAATGTGCACAAAATGGACAAAAACAGCTTAAGCGGAGTTGGGGGCCCTCCCCTCTTTTCCAAGGGAGGACTTCCCCCAGGGCTAGACGGTTTTCCTAGCCAAGTTCAGGGTCTTTTGTTCAGGACCCCAACCTTGGAATCTCAAGTTTATTTTTTTTTCTTTATGGTTAAGTTACAGGTTACATTTGCTCGGAGAGTGGATTTGTTAAGATTTGCTATCAGATATCTAAAAATGATTAAAAAGACAGACAGACATGGCTAACAATAAGATAAATATAATTACTTTTAATGTTAATGGTCTACTCAACCCAATTAAACGAAGTAAAATCCTATCAAAAATGAAGAAGGAACATTCTCACATAGTGTACTTACAAGAAACCCACCTAAACAAAAGTGAACATGAAAAACTAAGAAGAATGGGTTTCAACCAATTGTTCTTTTCTTCATACAAATCAGGACATAGGAGGGGCGTAGCTACCCTTATCTCAAACAAGATACATTTTGAAAAATTATACGAACTGACGGACAAGGAAGGCAGGTTTGTGCTTGTGAGGGGCAATGTAGAGGGAAACCCTGTTACATTATTTAACATATATGCTCCTCCGGGGAGCGATATTGATTTTTTTAAGAAAATAACTAACATATTAGTAAAAGAAACACAAGGTGTCCTGATTTGTGGAGGGGACTTAAATATTCGTTTGCAACCTAAGATGGATTCTTCCAGGGAGAAAACCTACCAGAAAGAACAACAATACAAAAAAATAAATATACTTTTTAAGGAAGTTGGCCTGATAGACATATGGAGAGACTTTCACCCCAGTAAAAAGGACTATACACACTATTCAGCCACTCATTCAGTATACACAAGAATTGATTATTTTTTGACATTTACAAAAGATGTGAGTGACCACTCACCTGTATATTTAACAGTGGACCTTGGCTTACAAAAAAGAAATAATATATGGAAACTAAATTCAAGTTTGCTTAATAACCAGTGGTTCAAGCAGGAAATACGGAAGGAAATTAGTTTTTTTTTAGATCTCAATGACAATGGCGAAGTATCTCCTCCGATATTATGGGACATGCTTAAAGCGGTTCTGAGGGGGAAAATTATAGCAATGTCATCTCACTTGAAAAAATTAAGAAATAAAAGATCAGAGGAATTGCATAAAAAATTGGAAGATCTGGAACAAAAACACAAACAAAAATATACACCAGATATACTGGAAGATTTAAAGAGAATTAGAAATGAAATTAATGACATGGCAACACAGGAAACTATGAAAAACCTCATGTTTCTTAAACAAAGACACTATGAAGGCGGATCAAAATCTATGAGGGTACTAGCATGGAAACTAAAAAAGAAAACTGCAGAAAATACAATCCATAGAATTAGAAACCCTAAATCAAAATTGTTAAAGAACAAATTGAATGACATCCAGGAAGCTTTTGAAATATTTTACAAAACCTTATACTCAAAAATCTCTGGAGGAACTATAGAACAAATTGATGAATATTTGAACTCACTAGAACTACCTTATATGAACGAAGAACAGAATAGAAAAATGACATCAGACATTACAGAAAAAGAATTAAAAAACACAATAAGTAGATTAAAACCATGTAAATCGCCTGGGTCAGATGGATACACAGCAGAATTTTATAAGGAATTTCAGAAAGAGTTGATTCCAATCCTCCTCCCTTCATTAAATTGGATTCTGAAAAAAGCTCAAACACCACCGAGCTGGAAGGAGGCAATAATCTCAGTAATACATAAAGAAGGTAAAGATAAACTGGATTGCGGATCATACCGACCAATATCTGTTTTAAATATTGATTATCGACTTTTTACTTCTATAATGGCCAGACGACTGGAAGAATTTCTCCCTTCCCTAATACATAACGATCAAACTGGTTTCATACGACAACGTCAAACACAGGATAATATAAGAAGGACACTACATATTATAGATCACATACAAAAAAGTAAACTTGAAGCTATTGTTATCAGTATAGATGCGGAAAAAGCATTCGATTCAGTTGACTGGAATTTTCTCTTCAGGGTTTTACATAAATTTGGACTACATAATACAATAATAAAAACAATACAGGCGTTATATAATAATCCCACAGCGAGAATTAAAGTTAATGGACATTTATCAGACAGAATTACTTTAGAAAGAGGGTCTAGACAAGGGTGTGCGTGGTCACCGTTACTTTTTGCATTATATTTAGAACCACTAGCCCAATCGATAAGACAAAACAAGGATATTAAAGGAATAATTATGAAAGGGATAGAACATAAATTGGCTTGTTATGCAGATGATATATTAATTTATGTGGAACAACCAACCCACTCTCTCCCAGTTTTGCTGAAATTATTCAAACAATTCGGTCAATTATCAGGGTACAAAATTAATATTAACAAAACTCAGATGCCGGCTTATAACTATACTCCACCGCAGGAAATCCAAAACAGGTACCCCTTAGTTTGGCACACTGACCATTTTAAATATCTAGGCATCACTATACCAAAGGACCTCGAAAAACTATTTGAATATAATTATGTTCCCATGCAAAAAAGAATTAAAGAGGATATCACAAAATGGAATCTCACTCCTTTTCTAAGTTTTAGCTCAAGAATTGATTCAATTAAGATGAACATATTACCCAGACTGTTATATTTATTTCAAACTTTACCAATTGAAATAAATCAAAAAAATTTTAATGAATGGGACAAACTAATATCAAGATACATTTGGCAAGGTAAAAGACCTAGAATTGGATATAAGGTCTTACAACTGGAAAAGAAAATGGGAGGTTGGGGGTTACCTTCCCTCAAAGATTATTATTTAGCAGCACAAGCAAGAACACTGATATACTGGTGCGACCAACATATAATGCTCAATGGAAAACTATTGAAACAAAGGCGACACCCATTCCTGTACAGGCAATCCTGGCTGATGCAAATTTACAAAGTTTTATAAATAATATAGATAACCAGTGGATGAAAACAACCCTTAGAGTGTGGAAAACTATCGTTTAAAAAAATGCACTAGAGAACGACCTGGCAATAATAAAATGGATTGCATATGACTCAGACTTCCCACCAAACAAACTGGACACCAGGTTTAAGGACTGGACATCCAAGGGAATCACTGCTCTGTGCACAATAATGAACAGCAAAATCTTAAGTGATTTTGAAACACTCAAGAGAAAATATTCATTGGACAAACAGGACTTTTATCGATATTTACAAATAAGAAATTTTGTTAACTCAAAAATTAGGCCAATTACTGACAAGAATATAAACCTAATGGAAATTTTTATAAATGCCTATAAATCAAAAATTAAAGGGAAAATAATTTCACCTATCTATAAAAACCTAATAGATCTCAAAAACAATTCAACCCTACATATCAAAGAAAGATGGGAAAAAGAGGGCAATTTAACAATAATGGAGGAGGAATGGACAATAATGTGGAGATACCAATGGACATATAATAAATCTCTACAATGGCAAGAATTTGGATGGAAAAATCTGATAAGATTCTTTATCACACCTGCTCAGAAACGCCACTATGATGGAAATCCTCCTGCATGTTGGAGAAAATGTAGAAATCAAAACACAAACCATTATCATGTCTTCTGGGACTGCCCAATCATAAAAGATTACTGGAAAGAGATAAATAATGTCTTACAGGATATTTTCAAGCAGAACATCCCTTTTGAGATCAAGCTCATGTATTTTGGCATAATTCCTCAAGAAGCTTCAAAAAGAAATAAATATTTAATGACTATTTTATTAATAGCAAGTAAGAAAAACATTACAAGAAAATGGTTATCACAAGGCAAACCAATTTTAGACGACTGGATTGACATAACATTTAACATATATAAAATGGAAAAAATAACAGCCTCTCTCAATCACAGGACTGAACAATTCTGTCAGTGGTGGCAGATTTGGGTAGATTATGTAAAACTTAAAAGATCTGATTTCATTTTTTAGAGACCAAACTAAATTAAATGCCCTTGACAACCCACTCTCCTATGACAACCAAACTTCATAATTATTTTATACTATGTTTTTCATTTGTTTTTTTTTTCAGATTTGCTCTTTACATTTCTGACTTGATTCTTTTCTCTCTTTTTGGTTTCTTCTTCCACTCTTTATTCCTCGCTTTATAATCTTTCTCAAGGAAGTGAAGTTGCATTTATGTTTTGTCTGTTATTATGCAATGGTCTACATGTCTACCTTATTACAAATGTTAATGGTAATCCTGTGATGTAGAGACCTAAGTTTCTGTGAGTGATACTTTCTTGAGAATCAATAAAGTTAAAATTAAAAAAAAAAAAAGATGTTTGCAGTAGAAACTCGACCCAAACTTTTGGTTTTTTTGTGATGAGTTTCGCTGTTTTGCTTCAGGATTTAACCTGATTGTCTCCAGGTTCTTGCTGAATGTTGGACTTTGGTGCGTCTTCATCACTGAGGAAGCTCTGCAGCGGTTTGAAGGGACCGTTGGGCGGATGAAGCAGACCTGTTCAGCAGCGTCTGGTTCGGACCAGAATCCCGCTTGTTGAGTCCTGGCTGGGAACCTGAGGTCCGCTCAGGTCCTGACGAGTCTTCAACTAATTACACAGAAAACAATGAATGACGGAGGAACGCCGTCGGGGCGTAGGCTGAGAGGCGCTGAGTCATCAGGAGATCCGTGAAAGTGACGCATGTTTAATGTGGATCGGTTTCATTTCTGCTCAACAGAATTGAATCCCTTCATCTCCTCTGCTGACAGCTGCTGTAAACTTTACAACCCAAAACAACAACATGACGTTCACACACAGACCTGCCCTGCAGCGTTTCTGGTTAAAACGGCTCCAGAAACTCTTCAAGTGTTTGGACTCAAAAAGCCAAACAATCCAACCTGAAGAGTTATTTCTGCCTGGAGTTACAAATATTTACAACGGGGTGAAATCCTGGTGCACCTTTTCTTTTTAAAGGGTAGAAAAATGGGAGACAGTAAAAATGTCCTGTTTAGTCTTTGGAGGGAAAACTTTTGCATTATTTACAACCATGACAAAAAGATTTATAGCAAACAAATAAAAACTGAAACAAACGGATCAAATAACGGCTGAGAAGCAAAAATCTCTATTTTCTATCAACGTGTTTTTATGCTAATTTCAAAGTATCACATTAGAAACTGCAATATTCTAACCAGCTTCCTCAGTTTCACAAAAACATTTTTACGCTGGCTTATTGGGATTTTTGGAGTTAATGAGGAAACGGAAAACGTTCCGACGTAGCGAACGCTGCCATCTACTGGTGGGTCTGCGCCTTACCAGAGGAACCAAACCCGCTTCTACTTCCTGTTTATCACAGCGTAGCGTCAACATCTTCCTGTCACGTTCAGGGAATAATTCATAGAAACAGAAGAAATCAGATCGACCCAGAAACCTTCCAGCAGCCCCGACCCGCAGGCCACACTTTCAAAATAAAAGTTCTGTCCAAACTAATGTAACGGTCTAATTATTACTGTTTAATACATGGAGGCAGAATTTAGCACAAACCCATATGGAGGCCTTGGACCTCGACGCAGCCGTCACAGGTTCGATTCCTGGCCTGGTGACCTTTGCCACATTTTCCCTTTCTCTCATTACCGTCTTTCCTGTCAATTCACTATCAAATTAAAGCCACTAGAGCCAATAAAACCTTCAAAAACGAAACGCATGACAAGGTTTTAATGCCGTTTTGTGACAAAAAGCTTAAAATTCTTAAATATTCAGGAAAAAGAAAGAGAATAGAAACAAGAATCCCAGCAGGAGACGCTCAAACATTTCCAGGTCAGATTCACTAAATGAATTAATCAACTTTATTATCTCTGCAAGATTATTCATTTACACATAACAAAATAAATGCACAGAAAACAGGCAGTGCAACATGATTTTATGAGCTTATGATGTGAAAGTATGAACCTGTATCTGAATGACATGGTGAATCGTCATGGTAACGTGTCTGAAGCTTCTTTGGCTTCAGAAAGTTCGAGTCGTTTTGTTTTCCCAGAATCACCAAGTTCAGAAGGTTTGGTTGTTAATCTGAATCCTAATCTGATCATTTACAGTAAATCCAGTTTGAGTTCGTTTTTAAAGAACATTTTTCAGGCCAGGAAACAGAATCTGTTCTGCATAAACATGATAACAATGTAAGAAATGATCTTTTCCTGCCAGAAACAGACAGAAAACTCAGATTTAAGTGAAATGATCCTGGTTTCCTGCTGGCTGAGCCAAAGCTTCCAGTAAGAGCTGCGTTAAGCTACCAGGCTCCTACGGAAACCCTTAAGAACGTCGATCTGGCATAAGTTTCAAGGCGTGACAAGGATGGGCGTCTCGAATACAACCAACGAGTTGAATAACATTTGAAATCCAAGAAGAAAAACCAGAATGAGGGAATGCAGCGGAGCCGGATTCACTCTCCTTCTGATCGGCGAATGTTTGAAACCACGTTATCGCGTTTCTGCTCAGATTCACATCAAAGCTTTCCCACGGGTTTAAGGTTTGATTTAATGATTTAATAAACAAAACATCAAATTTCACAGTTTCCACAACTGAAGATGTTTAACTTAAAGCCAATAACTGATCAGTTTTAGTTCAATCAACATTCAAGAAAACAATTTGCAACTAAATTCACCTGAAGATCTTCAAAAAGAAAAACACAAAAATGATTTAGTGTCAAAGAAAGAAAGAAATTTTGAGTCGCAGCTGAACTCACTGAGAAATAAGGCGTTGCTCTGGGAGGCGGGTTGGGCAACGGGTTGGGCAACGGGTTGGGCAACGGGAAAACTGAAGGTTTTAATGAGCAGCGACTCTATTGGCTGTGGGTCCAGCAGCACCACTGGACTCATTCTAACTTCATCCAGACTTCAGACTGAAAACGGTTCAGAAACGTAGAAAAATCCTCAGTTTGAATCTGAATCTGGTTTGATTCAGGAATCATTCAGACGGGGAACGAAAGATTCATTCTGTAAACAGAGCAGAGAGACAATCCAGGACATGAATCCGTCCTCAGACTGACCGCGAGTTCCTGCAAACACCTGCTGTTATTATTATTATTATTATTATTATTATTAGATTGCATTCTGGATGATTCATATGTAAACAAAACAGATTAACCACCATCATCATCATCAGCTCTGAGACAGAGGAGGAAGATCAGAATAGACCATAAAACTCACAACAGTCACTGAAATAAGTAAAAATACATAAAAATTGATGAAATTCAGACGTTTGTTTTGGTGGTTCAACAGAATTATTATGGAAAACAAACTGAGTCTAAAACATCCGACCTTCAGCTTCATGTTGTTAGTTTTTATTCTGCCATGTTGGATGTTAAATGCTTGATAAATAAAGTTTTTAGTTGCTCAACCTGTAGAGGCGATCAGGTGATTTTTATCGGAGATTTGATCGACTTGGACCTGAAGCGGCCCGCAGCATAACTCAGCCTCCGCTGTGGTTTTCTCTTGGTAAAGTCAGTGAGCAGAAAGTTCTGCTTCGGTCCAAACTAATGTTTCCCAGAAGGTGAACCAGTCGGCTCAGTCCGACGTCGATGCACTTTGACCTTGGACTTGACCTTCATTTCCTTTGGAAGCTGCTCTGGTCATCACTATAATCCCTCCCTTCAATCTGTCGTCAGTTTTCCTGCTGGTGGTCATGGCAGCATCATGCTGATGGTCT